>NC_079900.1:8990015-8991637 GCF_024868665.1 Triplophysa rosa | reverse complement strand
AATACTTACCTGTTTTTGGATATTCCTGTTTTGGAATACTTACCTGTTTTTGGATATTCCTGTTTTGGAATACTTACCTGTTTTTGGATATTCCTGTTTTGGAATACTTACCTGTTTTTGGATATTCCTGTTTTGGAATACTTACCTGTTTTTGGATATTCCTGTTTTGGAATACTTACCTGTTTTTGGATATTCCTGTTTTGGAATACTTACCTGTTTTTGGATATTCCTGTTTTGGAATACTTACCTGTTTTTGGATACTTACCTGTTTTTGGATACTTACCTGTTTTTGGATATACCTGTCTTGGAATACTTACCTGTTTTTGGATATACCTGTTTTTGGATATTCCTGTTTTTGAAATAAACTCCTTTTTCTTATCTACCTCTGTGGTGTGCTCTCCGTCTACCAGAACCCTGACAGGATAAAATAGAGCTTTAAACTGCTGGTGAAAATAATTATGAACTACTTAAAAAGTTATTGAATTTCACTTTCAAAATGCTTCAGCAAATCACATTTTGGATTAAAAATGACTGGGTTCTTTAATTTTCTAATTATTTTCTTTAACATATTCTAACATACAACTGTTTTCCCCTTTTGCTCAAAACAAACGCTATAACAAGAGTGTACTTTGTTCACTTAGGTTATAATATCTACCTATAGCACTATTTATTTATTGAGTGCAAATAGTAAAATAAGTGGTCCTCTGCAGTCTTTGTTTGAAGTGTTTGTTAAAACAACAACTACATTTTTATTTGATTTGCCTCTCGGGAGATCGTATAATCACCGTGACGTCTGTTTAGATCAACAGCTACACGTTATTAACATGTCTACGTGACGTGATATATGCGTGTACGTCTCCATATGAAACAAATGGAGACGTGCACGCACGCTTACACGCGTGTTATCTGTCGTGCTTCTCAGTCTCGTTCGTATGGCGTTCCAAATGGTCCTAAAAAATGACTTTGCAGCACACACTCGTCTCACTTGAACGTCTCACTCCACGTCTTAACTGTTTTGTATTCTGCTATTTATTGCATTTTGTTTTTAGCATTTGTTTTTTTTCTTCAAAGCTCAGCTTTATTTATACTCAACATTATTTTACTTGTTGTTTAATGTGTATGTATTTGTCGCGGCCTAATGGTTAGCGATTCGGACTCGTGACCAGAAGGTCGCTGGTTTGATTCTCAGGACCGGCGGGTAAGGACTGTGGTCTGCCTTTTTATGTAACTGATTTAAAGATATACTATAAGATGTATAGCTTGCATGTACTGTGAATCGCTTTGGATGAAAGAGTTTGCCAAATGCGTAAATGTAAATAAGTTAGGACCAGTCTAACAGAAAAAAATTTATGACTAACTTGTAAGACCAGTCTGAGCAGTTTATGCAACCTACACAAGACTTGAAGAACGCTGAAGATCAAAATAAATAGTATGCTGTAATTATGGTTATAGGTAACATAAACTGCACAAAAACTGCACTACTGCGTGGATAAAATAAATCTTCAACAGTGGGCCAGTGAGATGTTTAAAAAACTACTACAGTCACAAGAGCAAATCAGGAGAAGAGCACAATACCAATAATGTCAGAATGATTGGGAACAGGTGTGATCTCCATGCGCAGT